>NW_026555264.1:0-5387 GCF_021234165.1 Pteronotus mesoamericanus | reverse complement strand
CACTTTGACAATATCAGTTCTTCCAATCCATACTCACATCTTTCTATTTATTTCTGCCTTTATTGATATACCTCAGCAACATTTTATAGTTTATTTATAGATATTTTATTCTTTTTGATGCAATTGGAAATGGAATTGATTTCTTAATTTCTCTCTGACAGTTCATTATTTAGTGTATAGGCACAATAGGACTTTATATATTGATTTTTATCCTGCATCTTAACTGAAATTGTTTATTACTTCTAAAAGATTAAAAAAAAATCATTGGAGTATAATAACATAAACTAAAGAGAACATACTGAAAATGCAGAATTGGGCCATGCTAGTGTGGCTCAGTGGGTTGAATGTCAGCCTGTGAACCGAAGGGTCACCGGTTTGATTCCCAGTCAGGGCACATGCCTGGATTGTGGGCCAGGTCCTTGGTAGGGGGAGTGCGAGAGGCAACCACACATTGATGTTTTTCTTCCTCTCTTTCTCCCTCCCTTCCACTCTGTCAGAAAATAAATAAATTAAATCTTAAAAAAAAATGAAAATGCAAAATTGGCTGCAAAACGGAGTCATACAAAAGTTAAGAGTACGTACTTTGTAGATTCGTTTATATCTAATTCACGAAAGGGCAGAAACATTTTAGTTGCTTTGTTATATAACTGTAAAAAACTGAATCACCCTGATCCTCTGTTTCCTTATGTTTGATGGTGATGTTGAATAATAAGGTGAATTCAAGTGGATATTGGCAGGGATAAAGAAAATGTGTTGAAATACTTGGTAAGTCTAAGAACTCTCATAAGAAAGGAGTGTGTCTAGGTATACATGTATGTACACTTGTACCTGATTTTCTCTCCATTAAAAACAAACACACACATGCACGACACAGACACAATGGTTGTGTCAACTTTTACATTGAAAGGAAATTTGACAGAAAAATTTGACAAAAAATTTGGTGACGAAAAAAATTGTAAGAATGAAGGGTTAAACTAACAATAATCTAAAAGAATGTAGAAACTTAGACACAAAGATTTAAAGTAGAAAGATTGACCCTGATTTCACTAATGCATACGCTTCCCACCTGAAGGCACAATGGCCTCCTACAGGGGCCCTCAGACCAGGACCTGCAGCACAAACACCGCAGGGAGCCTGTTAGAAATGCACCGTCGCTGAGTCCTCTGGGACCTGCTGTTTCGGTTTTGTTTGTTCATGTATTTGTGTTTTAGATTCTACATAGAAGCAAAATCAGATGGTATTTTTCTTTCTTTGTCCGACTTATTCCAATTCGCTTAATACCCACGGAGTCCACCCATGTTGTCACAAATGGCAAGACCACATACTTTTTAGGTCCAAGTAATATTCTATAGTATATATGTATCACGTCTTTTTATCCACTTGTCTTTTCATTGGAACATTGAAAGAAATTATTGATAGGTATGTGGTTACTGTCATTTAATTTATTGTTTTCTGGTTGTTTTGTAGTTCTCTGTTCAGGGCACATACACAAAGCAACAAATGAAGGCATCAAAAAGTGGGGAAAAAATTGGTTTTTCTCTGTCTCCCCACCCAGTCCTCTCCTTCTCACTCTACCCCCATCTACCTCTCTAATTCTAAATTCATAAATGAATTTTTTTAAACAAAGAAATATTTTATTTGGGACTTTGGCCTCTTGCCTTTTCTCCTTGAACAACATGAGCATCAGAACCTGTTCCAGCTTTTCCACAAACTTGCATTCCCTGGGCTCCTGCCTTCGCCTAGCCTGCCGCCCAGCCAGCCAGCAGCTCAACCAATGTCTATAGGCTCAGGGAACTGGGGCTCCCAGGGTTCCGTGTCCCACACCACCAGCGTGCAGCTCGGCTGCGGATCTGGGGGTCCTGGTTGTGGGGATAGCAGGCAGAGGGGGGCATCCAGAGTCAGCAGGAGTCTATGCAATGTCTGAGTAACTGCCTGGTCTCCTACCTGGAGAGGGTGAGAAGCCTGGAGGCTGATAATGGGGGACTGGAGAGAAAAATCTGAAAACACCGGGAGGAGAAGGGACCGCAGGACAGAGACTGGGGACGTCATTTCAAGACCATTGAGGACCCGAGGGCTCAGACCTTTGCGAGTTCTCTGGACAGTGCCTGCATCGCCCTGCAGGTTGACAATGCCTGTCTTGCTGCTGAAGCCTTCAGAGCCAAGTACAGGATGGAGCTGGCCGCGTGCCACGTGTGGAGCGGGAGGTCAATGGGCTCAGAATGTTCAATATGCCTCTTTTTAAAAATACATAGATATTTTCTACATAGACCTTTTCCCTTCTTTCCATTTTCTCAGTCTCACCGTTTTTCCCAAATTTGAATAAAAAATAATTGGAAATTCTCATTTATTTCTTGGGGCTTTATGGACTTGTTAAAAATAATTTCTTCTCGTAAGAGCTCGAGACTTTTATGGTTGCCTTGCGGGGAGTGGAAGAAAGGATGCATTACATCAAGTACCTGGTCATCGTCAATGTTCCAGGAGATGTTTGTCATCCTGATTATGGAGATGGAATCAAGGGGACATACAAATGTCAGAAGTGATCACGCTCTTCATTTTAAATGTGTGCCATTCCATGTACTTGTATTACATCTCAATAAATTTGAAAAAACTGAGGGAGAAATCAAGATGGCAGAGGAGTGAATGAAGGTCACACTGACCTCCTCCCAGAAACAATCTGGAGTTACAACTAAGTTGTGGAAAAATCACCTGGAACGGAAAACTGAACAATGGTGAGAGAGGAGCCTTATAAGCTGGGACAGACCAAAGAATCAGCTTTAGCTCCACCTAACTGGTGAGGAGTGCAGTAGAGACTCGAGAAAGCAGGTGGGGCGCCCGTAGGCAGCAGCACCAGAAGGATATTGAAATAGCCAGTCAGATCTCCCTGAGAAGAGTGGGGTCTAAACCACAAGTGGGGATCTCCAGCTTACAGCACCTGAGCCCAGAAAGTACACAGATAACAACCAGCTGCAAAAAGCGGCAGGGTTGCCCTCTGCCAGAGACAGGCAGCTGGAGATGCAAAGAACTGTTTGAAGGGCCAACGAATAAATTTTTATTTGCAGCCACTTACTCTGGTCTCAGGCAAAGGCAGGGGCAGAGTGAGCTAGAGACGCCTGAGGAGAGACTGGGGAAGGAGGCTTTGGGGAGAGAACTGAGAGAGTAGCCAGTGGGATCCTGGTGCTGACTCATTCCCACTATGGCAGCAGCCATCTTTCTCAGACAGACCACTCCCCTGAGTGGCAACAGCGTGAGAGGATGCAATAGCCCTGGCCCGGTGGTGTTAAAGCCTGACAGCTGAGTACAGAGTGGCAGCCACAGACAGTAGATCCCTGGCAAAAGGGGGCACAGGATGGCCTAGAGGACCTTGAGGAGAGACTGGCGACAGAGGCTTTCAGCAGAGAACGGACAGAGTAGCTGGCGGGATCCCACTGCTGACTGTTCCCCTATACAGCAGCCGCCATCTGGCTCAGATAGACCACTCCCCTGAGCAGCAGCAGCAGCATGAGAAGACCCAATATTCTTGCCCTCAGGAGGGACTCTGCCTCATCCTGTGGTGTCTAAGCCTGACTGCTGTGTGCAGAGTGACTAAATTAACGTCTGAAGGAGACAGCCACAGACAGTAGATTCTGGGAAGTCTTGAACAGACTGCCTAAGGGCAGACAGGGTCACTATCTGACATCATCAGTGACAGATTCAGAAAGAAAAAACAGCAGTCTCCTACCATAGAAGTTCACACCACAAAGTCAGGAAATCAAGACAGATCAATTTGAGAAGCAGAAGCTAAAAAGAAGAGTCTCACAAATAATGGGAAGACAATAAACACCCTCCCCCCCCAAAAGGGAAAGGAATAATCCCCAGAAAGAGAACTTAATGAAACAGAGGCAAGTAAATTATCAGATATTGAGTTCAAAACAATGGTTCTAAGGAAGCTCAATGAGCTCAGTGAGCTCAGAGAGAATTACAAAACACTACAGGGAAACTATGAGGAACTTACTGCAGGATATACCAGCATGAAAAAGGACATAGAAACTATCAAAAAGAGACAAGAGGATATGAAGCATACAATTTCTGGATTGAAGAACACAATAGAAAGAATCAAAAGCAGGCTATATGAAGCATAGGATCGAATCAGCGAGCTGGAGAATAAGGTAGATAAAAGCTCCCAGAAAGAGCAAGAAAATGGAAAAAGACTCAAAAAGAAAGAAGAGGCATTTAGGGAAATGCAGGACAACCTGAAACGTAATAATATCTGTATGCAAGGGATACCAGAAGGAAAAGAGGAGGAGGAAAGGATGGAGAACCTGTTTGAAAAAGTAAAGATTGAAAGCTTCCCTCATTGGAGGAGAGAAAAAGTCACTCAAGTCCAGAAGGCACCGAGGGTCCCATTCAAGAGGAACCCAACAAGGCCCACTCCAAGACACATCATCATTAAAATGGCAAATGTCAAAGACAAAGAGAGAATTTTAAGGCAGCAAAAGAGAAACACATAGTAACACACTAGGGAGCCCGGTATGGCTAGCAGCTGACTTCACAGCAGAAACATTACAAGCCAGAGGGAATGGCACGAAATATTCCAAGTCATGAAAAGCAAAGGCCTGCAACCAAGACTGCTCTCCCCAGCAAGGCTCTCAGTTAAAACGGAAGGCAAAATAAGGAGTTTCCCAGACAAATGAAGGCTAAAAGAATACACCTCCACCGAACCAGCATCGCAAGATATGCTAAAGGGACTGCGTTACGGTAATGAAATAGAGGAGTCTATGAATACCCAGTTCCTTTCACCTTCACCAATACTTGGTATTACCAATATTGTTAATACTTAATCTGATTGTAACAATGATGTGCTATTTGAATTGGTACTGTATTATTTGTTGACGCTAAACCTGTTTTTGTATATTTCTTGCCTATGTCTATTATTTTGAAAAATCTTTAAATGACTCTTTGGTATTCTTTTTTTATTTATTGATTAAAGGTTTGTAGAATTTCTTCCCTTAAAAAAGCCAAAACCCCCCCCCCCAAAACTATTAATGCTTTTTAGACGTGTTGCAAGTACTTTCCTATTCTATTAATTGTCCTTTAACTTTTTTATATGTGTATATCACTGTATAGTCTTAAATATTTAATACAGTCATATAGTCAATATTTTACTTTATCGCTTCTGGGTTTGAATGTTTCACCTCAGGGTCAGAAAAATATTATTTTGTATTTTCTCCTAGAACTCCGTAGATTTTACATATTGATCTTAACTCACCTGAGTATTTGTTGTAGAATGTGTGAAATAGGGCTCTCTATTTGTTTTATTTCAAGTATTAGTGGTCCATGCACCTTATTTGTTGAATAAGCCTTATTTTCCCCAGTGATTTGAAAAAATTCATTGACTCATATATCACATT
>NW_026555263.1:0-3686 GCF_021234165.1 Pteronotus mesoamericanus | reverse complement strand
GATGGCCATAGAGACCTGGGCTTATTTCTGGGCTTTCTATTCTGTTCCACTGGTCTATGGGTCTGTTCTTGTGCCAAAGTACCAGATTGTTTTGAGTATAGTGGCTTTGTAGTAGAGTTTGATGTCCGGTATTGTGATCCCCTCCTACTTTGTGTTTCTTTCTCAAAATTGCTGCGGCTAATCGAGGTCGTTTAGGGTTCCAATTTTTGAGAATGTCTGTTCTATTTCTGTGAAATACGTCATTGGTATCTTAATAGGGATTGCGTTGAATCTATAAATTGTTTTTTGGTAGTATGGACATTTTAAGGATATAATTTCTTCCAATCCATGTGCACGGTCATATGCTTCCATTTATTTGTGTCTTCCTTGAAATTTCTTTTTCAATGTTGTATAGTTTTCACATACAGGTCTTTTGTGTGCTTTGGTTAAATTTATCCCTAGGGTACTTTATCTTTTTTCGGTGCTATATCGAATGGTATATTTTTCCTGATTTCTTCTTCTTCTATTGAAATGCTGGTGTACAAAAACGCCTTCTGATTTCTGAATGTTGACTTTGTATCCTGCTGTTTTGCCAAATTCACTTATTAGGTTGAGGAGTTTTTTGGTAGAGTCTACAGGGTTCTCTATGTACACTATCATGTCATCTGCAAACAATGATAGTTTTACTTCCTCCTTTCCTATTTGGATGCCTTTTATCTCTTTCTCTTGTCTGACCGTTGTGGCTAGGACTTCCAATACGATGTTGAAAAGAAGCGGTGAGAGCGGACATCCTTGTCGTGTTCCCGATCTTCGTGGGAAAGCTTTCAGTTTTTGCCCGTTGAGGATGATATTGGCTGTAGGTTTTTCATATATGACCTTTATTACGTTGAGGAATGCCCCATTTATTCCCATTTTGCTGACAAAGGGGGCAGAAGCATAAAATGGGGCAATAACAGCCTCTTCAACAAATGGTGTTGGGAGAGCTGGATGGCTACATGCAAAAAATTGAAATTGGATCATCAGCTGACACCATACACAAAAATAAACTCAAGATGGATAAAAGACTTAAATATAAGTCGCAACACCATCAAAGTCCTAGGAGGGAGAACACATTGGCAGGAAACTCTCAGATATCCCACGCAGCAATTTTTTCACTGATATGTCTCCTAAAGCGAGGGACATAAAGGGAAAAGAATAAACAAGTGGGACCTCATCAAAATAAGAAGCTTCTGCACGGCTAAAGAAAACATCAGCAAAATGAAAGGGAGCCAACCATTTGGGAAAATATATTTGCTAATGATACATCAGATAGAGGTTTGATCTCCAAGATATACAAAGAACTCACTCGACTTTACTCCAAGAAGACAAAACGATCCAATCAAAAAATGGGCAAAAGGACCTGGGCAGATGCTTTCTAAGGAGGAGATACAGAGGGCCCAGAGGCATTTGAAAGGATGCTCGGCATCACTAGCCATCAGAGAAATGCAGATCAAAACCACCATGAGGTACCACCTCACACCGGTCAGAATGGCCATCATGAAACAGATCCACAAACAACAGGTGCTGAGGCTGTGGAGAAAAGGGGAACTCTAGTCCACTGTTGGTGGGAATGCAGACTGGTGCAGCCACTATGGAAAGCAGTGTGGAATTTCCTCAGAAAGCTGAAAATGGAACTGCCTTTTGATCCAGTGATTCCCCCTGCTGGGACTATACCCTGAGAACACCAAAACGCCAATACAAAAGAACCCATGCACCCCAATGTTCACCCAGCAGCACAATTTACAATAGCCAAGTGTTGGAAGCAACTAAACGCCCATCAGTAGATGATTGGATCAAAAAATTATGGGTACATACACACAATGGAATACTACGCAGCAGGAAGAAAAAAGAAGTACTAAACTTTGAGACAGCATGGATGGAACTGAGAGCATCATGCTAAGCGAAATAAGCCAGGGGGGTGAAAGACAAAACCATATGATCTCACCTATAAAGCGGAACCTAACCAACAATGCAAAGGAAGCAAGGAAAATATGACCAGCAACACTGAAAGGAAAAGAAATCAACAGAGACAAGAGGGAAGGGCGGGCAGGGAAAGGGGAAGGGAAGGGAAGGGGAAAGTCAAGGAACATATGCAAGGACTCATGGACAAAACCAAAGGGGAAGAGCTGAGGGAGGGAAGGTGGGAGGGGGCAAGGGAAAGAGGTGGGGGGAAGGCAGAGACAAATGTATTTAAAAAGTAAATAAATTAATTTAAAAAATTTATATTAAAAAAAAGACTTATTTTATACTTAATTTACTGAATACGTTAGTGAGGATGTGTCTGTTTGAATCTGTCCTCCAGGGCCACAGCTGACAAGGAAGTGAGGGGACAGGGGGTCCGGTGGGGTGACGCTGCCCAATGAGTGAGATGCGTGAAATGGTTGCAGGAAAATGAAAACAACTGTGAGGAGTTTTGCTGTTCGGGGAGAAGGAAACAGACATTGGGTCCATGAAATATACAATGGCCTAGTCACTTGTTCCTTTAGACCTGCTTCATATTTCATTCATAGACTCTTTCACCACCTGTAATGTTCTATTTATTTCTATTTTTTGCTTCTACATTCTTTTCCCAATAACGATGTGTAGAGGCTTGTGTTCTTCTCGCCCCTCACGGCCCAGACAGTACCGAAAACATGGTCAGCTCACTTCATACTCCTGAAAAATATAAATGATACATTTCTCATTAAAACTGTGGTATTTCTGACACCATAGGAAAATTGCACGTCGGGACTAAAATTCTCACCCTGATATTAGATAGAAAACACTTAGAGGAAAACAGTTTGTACCAAAATACTGAAATTAATTTCTTTTTTTAATACAGATTTTGTTTATTTATTTTTAGAGAAAGGGGAAGGAAGGAAGAAAGAGTGGGAGAGAAACATAAATGTGTGTTGCTTCTCACACTCCTCCTATGGGGGACGTGGACGGCAACCAGGCATGTGTCCTTAGTGGGAATTGAACTGGCTACCGTTTGGTTCACCAGCCAGCACTCAATCCCCTGACCACACCAACCAAAGGCTGAAATAAATTTTTGATTGCAGAACATAAACTGTAGCACTAGTGCTATGCAAGTAATGTGGGTGTGTATGAAAATGACTCCTGTTTTTTTCTTCTTCCTGAAACTCAGCTCCACCTCATGGCAGCAGGGAACCTTACGAGAGTGTCAGAATTCCTTCTCCTGGGACTATCAGAGGCACCGGAACTGCAGCTCCTCCTGTTTGGCCTGTTCCTCTCCATGTACCTGGTCACTGTGCTGGGAAACCTGCTCATCATCCTGGCAACAGCTCAGACTCCCGCCTCCACACGCCCATGTACTTCTTCCTCTGCAACCTGTCCTTGGCTGACATCTGCTTCACCTCCACCACCGTCCCGAAGGTGCTGGTGAACATCCAGACACAGAGCAAAGCCATCCCATATGCAGGCTGCATCCCCCAGATGTATTTTTTCATACTCTGTGCCATGTTGGACAACTTCCTCCTGACCGTGATGGCCTATGACCGGTTTGTGGCCATCTGTCACCCGCTGCACTACACGGTCATCATGAACCCCCGGCTCTGTGGGCTGCTGGTTCTGGTGTCCTGGATCATCAGTTCCCTGTATTCTCTGCTGCAATGTTTCACTACTGTGTTCTTCATGCGCCCTTGAGACGTGAGACTTTTTAATATACT
>NW_026555262.1:0-502 GCF_021234165.1 Pteronotus mesoamericanus | reverse complement strand
CAAGGGGCTCTGAACAGAGTTTTTGCAGTAGCAGGGAAACAAGGGGTGATTTTCATGAGGCTGAAAAAGTGACCTTGGTTGCATGGCTCGACACTTCAAAACCAGAAGCTGTGACTGTCTGATCATGTGGGATAGACTGCCTCCTTCTCTTTATTTCCTGGCATGTCCGTTTCTCAGTGTTCATGTTCCCTAGAAATTTAAGGCACTCACTTTACTAAACTTCTGCTACAATGTTTAGAAAGTTTTCTCTTTAACCATTTTTTATACATTATCAAACCTTTTCTCAACGTAGGGATCAGAGATATTTGGGAATTTCCCTGCCTTTCATGGGACACATGGGTTTTTCTAAAATAATTTCTTCTGAAATGACACGTATAATGCTAAGAAACTTTTCCATAGTGTTCGTAAAAGAATGATCAGAGTGGTATTGCAAAACTAATAGGGCATCTAAGGACATTGTTTATTTCAGTGTACAGGAAAATATGAAACCAGTTTTCACTTT